>NC_084638.1:12291053-12298553 GCF_033978795.1 Nerophis ophidion
ATATATATATATATATATATATATATATATATATATATATATATATATATATATATATATATATATATATATATATATATATATATATATATATATATATATATATATATATATATATATATATATATATATATATATATATATATATATATATATATATATATATATATATATATATTTGTATGTATGTATACATACACGTGTATATAGTTTGGATATGTAAATGTTGATATAAATAGGTATATATATGTGTACCCTGAGTTATCAGTGACAGCCAGGAAAGACTGGATGACAACCATGAAGAGTGTGGTGACTACTGGAGAGTCAGTGACAGCTCGGAGAGACGGCAACCGGGGCAGAACGGGCTGGCAACCCAATCTGTGTCCTCTGAGAGGAGGATTCCCAACAAAGCTACGATGAACTTAATGGAAAAATACCCCCAGGAGTGCCCGAGAGGGGGGGAGGATGAGCACCCCGGTCGGACGGACACAACGGCAACAGACCCAAGCAATGGACAAACGACTATGAGCATGCAGTGTACATGCGGTAAAGTCTGCAAGAACATCCACGGCCTAAAGATCCACCGAGCGAGGATGAAGTGCCTGTTGGGAGAAGAAGCAACACATCGCACAGGTGTGCAACCTGGTGAGACGCAGGAGGAGCCAGGCCCGGAGTCACCCCATAGTGCCCGGAACCTCCAAGTGTTGGAAACTAATCCCTTGAGCATCAAATCTGACAGGAGGCGGATCAAATGGCCAGCAGCTAGCATGACCTCATTGTGGAAGCAGTTCGATGACGATGTCGACCAAATTCTGGAGGCAACGGTAAAGGGAGAGGCTGACGGGAAGCTCCAAGCTATGACAACAATCATTGTCAGTATCGCTGGTGAACGATTCGGCGAGGAGGAGAAGAAAAGCTCCGGAACAACGTACTCAAAGAATCAAAGAGCTGTGAGGATCCACAACATCAGGCAGGAGATGAAAGCACTGAAGTCCCAATACAAGAAGGCCGGAGATGAGGAACGTATTGGCCTGGCCCAGCTAATGTGCATCCTGCGGAATAAGATCAGGGTTCTTCGCCGGGCTGAGTGGCATCGGAGGCGGCGCCGTGAGAGGGCACGCAAGCGTGCTGCCTTTATCTCCAACCCCTTCAAGTTCACTAAGGATTTGTTGGGGCAAAAGCGCAGTGGTAAACTTGCCTCCTCGCAGGAAGACATAGACCAACATCTGAAGCAGACGTACAGCGACCCCGCAAGAGAGCAGGAGTTGGGAGAGTGTAACATCCTCATAGACCCCCCTGAACCGGAGGTGCAGTTTGACATGTCAGAACTGCAGCTAAAGGAAGTCAGGGAGGTTGTCCGCAGAGCAAGGGCACGCTCTGCTTCAGGACCAAGTGGCACTTCATACAAAGTGTATAAGAACTGTCCCAAAATCCTGCTGCGTCTGTGGAAAATCCTGCAAGTCTTCTGGAGAAGAGGGAGGATCCCAGAACAATGGAGAGTAGCTGAAGGGGTGTGGATCCCGAAGGAGGAAAACTCCACCCAGCTAGACCAGTTCCGCATCATCTCCCTGCTGTGCGTCGAGGCAAAGATATTCTTCAGCACTGTTTCCAAACGGCTGTGTACCTACCTGGGTCAGAACACCTACATCGACACATCTGTCCAGAAGGGAGGCATTTCAGGAATGCCAGGCTGTCTGGAGCATACCGGTGTAGTGACACAGCTCATTCGAGAGGCAAGAGAGAACAAGGGTGACCTGTCAGTGCTTTGGCTTGACCTGGCAAATGCATTCGGCTCCATTCCACACAAGCTGGTTCAGCTCACATTAACAAAACATCATGTCCCCAGCAGATGTAGAGACCTCATTGCTGATTACTACACCAATTTCAGGATGAGGGTCTCCTCAGGAGCAATAACATCTCGTTGGCACAAGGTGGAGATCGGTATCATCACAGGGTGCACTATCTCTGTGACACTATTCTCCCTGGCCATGAACATGCTCACCAAGTCTGCTGAGCCAGAGTGCAGAGGGCCTCTATCGAAATCCGGACAACGGCAACCACCCATCAGGGCGTTCATGGATGACCTCACTGTCATGACAGAATCAGTCCCAGGCTGCCGGTGGATTCTGAAGGGACTCGAAAAGGTGATGGAGTGGGCCCGGATGCGTTTCAAGCCAGCCAAATCAAGGTCTATGGTGCTGAGGAAAGGGAAGGTGAAAGACAAGTTCCGGTTTAACATCACAGGCACAGCCATTCCAACCATCACAGAGAAGCCAGTCAAGAGCTTGGGCAAGGTTTTTGACAGCTCTCTGAGAGATACCACATCTATCCAGTCGACCTGCACTGAGTTGGATGGCTGGCTGAAATCCGTGGACAAGTCAGGCCTACCTGGAAAGTTCAAAGCCTGGGTCTACCAACATGGCATTCTTCCCAGGATCCTGTGGCCCCTCCTTGTCTATGCAGTCCCCATCTCAACAGTGGAGACCTTAGAGAGGAGGGTCAGTAGCCACCTCCGGAGATGGCTGGGATTACCAAAGAGCCTGAGCAGCCTCGCACTCTACGGGAACACCAACAAACTGCAACTGCCCTTCAAATCCTTGGAGGAAGAGTTCAAGGTAGCAAGAGCCAGAGAAGTGGTTCAGCTCAGGGACTCACGAGATCCGAAGGTGGCTAAAGCAGGGATCCAAGTGAGGACTGGTAGGAAGTGGAGGGCTGAGGATGCAGTTCAAGAGGCAGAGGCAAGGCTGCGTCAAAGAAGCCTGGTGGGAGTGGTCACTCGAGGCAGAGCTGGGCTAGGCTCCTTTCCAATTCCCCAATTGAAAACCAGCGGGAAGGAAGGGCGCTGCCTTGTTCAGGAGGAGGTGAGAGCTGCAGTGGAGGAAATTAGAACTTGCAAGGCAGTGGGATTGAAGCAACAGGGTGCTTGGACAAGATGGGAGAATGCGGTTGAGAGGAAAGTGACCTGGGCCGAGCTGTGGAAAGCCGAGCCTCACCGCATTAAATTCCTCATCCAGGCAGTGTACGATGTGCTTCCAAGCCCATCTAACCTGCACACATGGGGCATAGCAGAGACACCAGCATGCCCATTGTGTTCCAAGCGAGGAACCCTGGAACACATCCTCAGCTGCTGCACCAGGGCACTTGGAGATGGTCGGTACCGCTGGAGGCATGACCAAGTCCTTAAGACCATTGCTGGAACCATCAGCGCAGGACTTGTGTGGGCGAAGCAGTTCCGACCCTCCAAGAAAATCATCGCCTTTGTCAGAGCTGGGGAGCAGCCAACCCCTGCCAGAAGAACTTCTGCGGGCATTCTAACCTCTGCAAGAGACTGGCAGCTGTTGGTGGACCTTGAACATCAGCTGAAGTTCCCCAGCCACATTGCAGTCACCACCCTGCGACCAGACATTGTCCTCGTGTCTGAGTCCACCAAGCAGGTAGTGCTGCTGGAGCTGACCGTCCCATGGGAAGACCGCCTGGAAGAAGCCTTTGAGAGGAAGCTCTCCAAGTACGCGGGACTGGTCAGTGACTGTCAGCAGGCTGGCTGGAGAGTGAGGTGCCTCCCAGTTGAGGTTGGATGCAGGGGTTTTGCAGCCCGCTCCTTGACCAGAGCCTTCAGCACTTTGGGCATCGAGGGAGAGAGAAGGAGGAGAGCCATCCGCAGTACCACCGATGCGGCAGAGAGGGCCTCAAGATGGCTGTGGCTCAAAAGGGGAGAGCCATGGAGTCATGGTAGCTAGCTAGCCATCTGGACACAAGCTGGGGTCTGATCAGCCCCGGCTGGGTCACCTGGAGGAGGGTGTATGATGTTGAAAGACCCGAAACACCCGATGATTCCAGGCACATCACTGAAGATGTGTCCAGAGGCATCAGTAGATGTATGTACACAGTGTGTATGTATGTATGTATGTATGTATATATGTGTATGTATATATATATATATATATATATTTGTGTATGTATGTATGTATGTGTGTGTGTATGTATGTATACATATTCGTGTATCAAAATGTGTATGTGTGTGTGTATATATATATATATATATATATATATATATATGTGTGTGTGTGTGTATGTATATGTATTTATATGTATGTACATGAAAATATATGTATATATGTGTGTATATACATGTTTATGTATGTATGTATGTGTATACTTGTGTGTGTGGCATGAACATTGGATGGATGAATGGAAAGTAGTTAAAACAATGTAAAAAATAAACAAGTTAATACCATAAATAACATTAAAAGAAATAAACAATTATTGTTGCTTCCTACGACTTGTCCAGGGTGTACAGCGCCTTCTGCCCGAGTGAAGCTGGGATGGGCGGGACAAGCGGTAGGAAATGGATGGATGGATGGATGGATATTTTAACTTCCCCTTCAGGGAATAATCTTTCACTCCGAGATCGCCGGGCTGCAATATTTCAAGTACTGTAGTTTCCGCTCCAAAGTGCATCAGCGTATTCCGAGCTCCGTCTCCTTCTCACAGATTGTCAGTTTCTCCACTCGCCTGCTCTTGTTCTCCTCACGGCCCTGCTCGTCTCCTTTAACGAGGGTCACGGCTCATTTCAGTCAAATGTACTCGGACCTCCAACCCGTGCCCCCCTCGGGCAGAGCGGAGTAAAAATACCTCCCTGCCCCCCGACTGACAGCTGGGGTTGTACACCCCGTCGGAGTAATTAGGAGGCAGATGTCGGCAAATACATGTGGGAACCGTCCCGGTATTTTTGTACCGGCGGGACGACTGATCCCCTTCAGTCATGCCTTCTCTCCATTTCCTTTTAGTATTTGGGAGCATTCCAGTGAGAACATCCCTGTGTGACATAATTAAGTGTGAGGCTAAGGGCTGCCTTGCGGCTCTTGCACACATTGTTGTACGCATTCTGTACTCCACTTTATGGGAGTGGTATGTAACTGTAAAGCTGTCACCGCACGGTGACTTTTACCGTATGGACATCCTTTAAATCAGGTCCAGGTTGTAAGAACGATAAACAGAAGGAGTTGATAGCGGTATCCTTTCTCCAAAGGTTGGTAGACCATAGTCTAAACGTACGGTTAAGACAGGCCTTCGAGGCCCGGATATTTGGGCTACTCACGATCCGATTCAATTCCGATTCTTGCTTTGATTATTCGATTCAGAATCGATTCTTGTCAGGACTTGGACTATGGGATGGATTGTTTTTGCGACGCAGAGGAAAGTTGGCACGAGCAAGGCGTGAATGAAGGTACATATTTATTTATACACTAACAAACGACAAAAAAAGGCGCACACAATGGCGGCACAAAACTAGACTATGAAAACAAACAAAGCACAAAGGTGTGATGTCTAGGCGGCATTGTGGCGTGTGTTTGCATTCTCGTGGTGCAGCGGAGACGGAACACAGCGTAAAGGTGGGAATGGTGATTTATTTCTGACTACAAAAACAAACTAATAAAAACACTTGCACTATAGACAAACCAACAGAACTTAGCATAGGAGCTAGAAAGAACAGAAATTGATAGTATCCAAACTAGGGACAAGGAAATAAACAAAATAGCCTGGAACGCTAAACGAATAACAAAAGTACTTTACCGCAATGCGGGAAAGAGACGTCATCAGTTGCGTGAGGCAAACTATAGTCCGAGAACGAAAGGCAAACAAAGACAGACATATATAGGGGCAGGAATCATCAGGGGCAGGTGCGCGTGATCAAAAACCAGAAACAGGTGACACTAAATGCGTAACTAGGCAACCGAAACAAATCAGGAAGTGCAACCAGGAACTAAAGATGTCAAATACAAAACACTGATAACAACACTGAAACAAAACCAGAATATGACATGGTCCAAGACTTGGACCATGACAAAAGGCAGAACTAAACAAACCAAAAACTTACGTGGCATGGACAGAGTGATTTAACAGCATGGCTTGGCATGAAGGCAGTTGAGGTAAAGTCACCAGGCTGACTTCCTGGCAACTTCCGGCTTAAATAATAGACGTGATAATTGCAAAGAGGTGTGAGACATGAGGAGAGGGGCGTGACATGAGGACAAGGTGAAAACTGAGTTGGCATGGTAACAAAGCAAACAAGTAAGTGTAGGAACAGGAACTGAGTGTCCAAAAAACAAAACCGAACATGATCCCATAGACGTGACAATTCTCAATTCAACACAATTCTACCAATTAATTATTTGTTGTGGAGCTGCAGCTATCGAATATGTTAGTAATCGAGTATTCTATCGAATATTCCGATCGAGTAATCGAATAAATAATATTTGTGCCTAATTAAGGTTTAATTATACATGTTAAGATGTGCCCTCAATTATGGCGTTTGGCCTATTTGTCTTTTATTTCCTAAACGGCTGTTTTAATTATTGAAGGCTTACACGCACAGCAAAAATGCGTCCGTGTTTTATTGTGCCAATTTGTGTGTGCTAATAAAAACAGGTGCGCTCACAGCCCTATTTGTTGTGTGGTGTGATCACACAAACCAAGTTCGTGTCTCTAGTGCATTTTTGATGATTATTATACAGTCATTATTGAAGGCTGACACACACAGCTAAAATGCATCCGTGGTTGATTGGGCCAATTTGTGTGTGCTAATAAAAACAGGTGCACTCACGGCCATATGTGCTGGGTGGTGTGACCGCATAAAACAAGTTCTTGTCTCTCGTGCATTTTTGAAAATTATTATACGGTCATTATTAAAGGCTGACACGCACAGCTAAAATGCATCCGTGGTTGATTGGGCTAATTTGTGTTTGCTAATTAAAACAGGTGCACTCACAGCCATATGTGCTGTGTGATGTGACCGCATAGATCAAGTTCTTGTTTCTCGTGCATTTTTGATGATTATCCTAGTGGTTAGAGTGGCCGCCTGAGATCGGTAGGTTGTGAGTTCAAACCCCGGCCGAGTCATACCAAAGAACTATAAAAAAATATTGGGACCCATTGCTTCCCTGCTTGGCACTCAGCATCAAGGGTTGGAATTGGGGGTTAAATCACCATAAATTATTCCCGGGCGCAGCACCACTGCTGCCCACTGCTCCCCTCACTTCCCAGGGGTGATCAAGGGGATGGGTTGAATGCAGAGGACACATTTCACCACACCTAGTGTGTGTGTGTGTGTGTGTGTGTGACAATCATTGGTACTTTAACTTTATATGGTCATTATTGAAGGCTAACATGCACAGCTAAAATGCGTCCGTGGTTGATTGTGCCAATTTGTGTGTGCTAATAAAAACAGGTGCACTCACAGCCCTATGTGCTGTGTGGTGTGACCGCATAAACCAAGTTCTTGTCTCTCGTGCGTTTTTGATGATTATTACACACCTAGTGTGTGTGTGACAATCATTGGTACTTTAACTTTATACGGTCATTATTGAAGGCTGACACGCACAGCTAAGATGTGTCCGTGGTTGATTGGGCCAATTTGTGTGTGCTAATAAAAACAGGTGCGCTCACGGCCCTATGTGCTGTGTGGTGTGACCGCATAAACCAAGTTCTTGTCTCTCGTGC
>NC_084638.1:12308553-12334011 GCF_033978795.1 Nerophis ophidion
ATTTCTGGAACTGGAACCACTCCAATGACCCAAGCGTGTCTCATTCAAGCGCCGTTGTGTTCCAGGAAGCTGCACTGCACCAGGAACTACATCCACATGCATCTCTTTGTGTCCTTCATCCTCAAGGCCATCGCCGTCTTCATCAAGGACGTCGTTCTGTACGATGTCGGCGAGACGGACAGCTGCCATTCGTCTGTGAGTATTATCTTCATATTCCTTTCCTCTAACCTTGGGTGACGACTGTAGGGGTGGAGCTGTCATGTGAAGACAAACACTTAATTGTGGTTGTTGTCACGATATGTGTTTGAATTTATATAAATACCAATACATTGAAAAGTTGGCCATTTCTGTGAAAATAATGAGATTGTAAAGGACTGTTGTTGTGCTTAAACCTCTTTCCTGTTTAGAGGCTACGTCCAATATTAACTTTGTTCATCCACATGATAAATAATAACACGTGTGTGGATGTATTCGTTAAGTCAATGTATTCTTGGTTGCCAAAAAGTGGTTCAAAGTAAAATCTTGATATTGGCACATCTCGTAAGTGCATAAATTATTAGATTACCCTTAACAGAGTTCCATATGTGATAATAAAGTACATACTGTACTGTTTGCACGTTGAAGTACCCTTTCAAAACCTGAATTTTTAGTCCACCGGCAATTTAGTGGTTGGCAAAAAATGGTTCAAAGTAATATTATGATATTGACACATCTCACCTGTGCATAACATACTAGATTACCCTTAACAGAGTTGCATATGTGATAATAAAGTACATACTGTACTGATTACACGTTGAAGTACCCTTTCAAAAGATGAAATATAACTCAAATGACATCTTAGTGGTTGCCAAAAAGTGGCTCAAAATAATAGTTTGATATTGACACATCTCACCTATGCATTAAATATTACAATACTGTTAACAGAGTTACATATATGATAATAAAGTACATACTCTACTGTTTACACGTTGAAGTACCCTTTCAAAACCTGAATTTTTAATACAAACGACAACTTAGTGGTTGCCAAAAAGTGGTTCAAAATTATAATGTGATATTGACACATCTCACCTATGCATAACATATTAGATTACCCTTAACAGAGTTACATATGTGATAATAAAGTACATACTGTACTGATTACACGTTCAAGTACCCTTTAAAAAGATTAAATATAACTAAAATGACAGTTTAGTGGTTGCCAAAAAGTGGTTCAAAATAATATTTTGATATTGAAACATCTCACCTGTGCATAACATACTAGATTACCCTTAACAGAGTTACATATATGATAATAAAGTGCATACTGTACTGTTTACATGTTCAAGTACCCTTTCAAAAGATGAAATATAACGCAAACGACAATTTAGTGGTTGCCAAAACATGGTTCAAAATTATATTGGGATATTGACACATCTCACCTATGCATAAAATATTAGAATACCGTTAATAGACTTACATATACGATAATAAAGTGCATACTGGACTGTTTACACTTTGAATTACTCTTTCAAAACCTGAATTTTTAATCCCAATGACAATTTATTGGTTGCCAAAAAATGGTTCAAAGTAATAATATATTGACACATCTCCCCTGTGCATAAAATATTAGAATACCGTTAACAGAGTTACATATATGATGATAAAGTACATACTGTACTGTTTGCATGTTGAAGTACCCTTTCAAAACCTGAATTTTTAGTCCAACGGCAATTAAGTGGTTGCCAAAAAATGGTTCAAAGTAATTTGATGTTGACACATCTCACCTGTGCATAATATACTAGATTACCCTTAACAGAGTTGCATATGTGATAATAAAGTGCATACTGTACTGTTTACACGTTCAAGTACCCTTTCAAAAGATAAAATATAACTCAAATGACATCTTAGTGGTTGCCAAAAAGTGGCTCAAAATTATATTGTGATATTGACACACTTCACCTATGCATAAAATATTAGATTACCCTTAACAGAGTTACATATAAGATAATGAAGTACATACTGTACTGTTAACACGTTGAAGTACCCTTTCAAAACTTGAAATTCAATACAAACGACAATTTATTGGTTGCCAAAAAGTGGTTCAAAATTATATTGTGATATTGACACATCTTACCTATGCATTAAATATTACAATACTGTTAACAGAGTTACATATATGATAATAAAGTACATACTGTACTGTTTACACGTTGAAGTACCCTTTTAAAAAGATGAAAAATAACTCAAATGACAGCCTAGTAGTTGCCAAGAAGTGGTTCAAAATAATACTTTGAAATTGAAACATCTCACCTGTGCATAACATACTAGATTACCCTTAACAGAGTTACATATATGATAATAAAGTACATACTGTACTGTTTACACGTTCAAGTACCCTTTCAAAAGATTAAATATAACTCAAATGACAACTTAGTGGTTGCCAAAAAGTGGCTCAAAATAATAGTTTGATATTGACACATCTCACCTATGCATTAAATATTACAATACTGTTAACAGAGTTACATATATGATAATAAAGTACATACTGTACTGTTTACACGTTGAAGTACACTTTCAAAACCTGAATTTTTAATACAAACGACAACTTAGTGGTTGCCAAAAAGTGGTTCGAAATTATATTGTGATATTGACACATCTCACCTATGCATAAAATATTACATTACTGTTAACAGAGTTACAAAGATGATGATAAAGTACATACTGTACTGTTTACACGTTGAAGTACCCTTTCAAAACCTGAATTTTTAATCCAATTGACAACTTAGTGGTTGCCAAAAAGTGGTTCAAAATTATATTATGATATTGACACATCTCACCTATGCATAAAATATTACATTATTCTTAACAGAGTTACATATAAAATAATAAAGCACATACTGTACTGTTTACACGTTGAAGTACCCTTTCAAAACCTGAAATTTAATCAAAACGACAACATAGTGGTTGCAAAAAAAGTGGTTCAAAGTAATATTATGATATTGACACATCTCACCTATGCATGAAATATTAGATTACCCTTAACAGAGTTACATATAAGATAATGAAGTACATACTGCACTGTTTACACGTTCAAGTACCCTTTCAAAACCTGAAATTCAATCAAAACGACAACTTAGTGGTTGCCAAAAAGTGGTTCAAAATTATATTGGGATATTGACACATCTCACCTATGCATAAAATATTAGAATACTGTTAACAGAGTTACATATATGTTAATAAAGTGCATACTGTACTGTTTACACGTTGAATTACCCTTTCGAAACCTGAATTTTTAATCCCAATGACAATTTATTGGTTGCCAAAAAGTGGTTCAAAATTATATTGTGATATTGACACATCTCACCTATGCATAAAATACTAGATTACCCTTAACAGAGTTACATATATTATAATAAAGTGCATACTGTACTGTTTACACGTTGTAGTACCCTTTTAAAAAGATGAAAAATAACTCAAATGACAGCCTAGTGGTTGCCAAAAAGTGGTTCAAAGTAATATTTTGATATTGAAACATCTCACCTACGCATTACATACTAGATTACCCTTAACAGAGTTACATATATGATAATAAAGTACATACTGTACTGTTTACACGTTCAAGTACCCTTTAAAAAGATTAAATATAACTCAAATGACAGCCTAGTGGTTGCCAAAAAGTGGTTCAAAATAATATTTTGATATTGACACATCTCACCTATGCATTAAATATTAGAGTACCGTTAACAGAGTTACATATATGATACTAAAGTGCATACTGTACTGTTTACACGTTGAAGTACTCTTTCAAAACCTGAATTTTTAATACAAACGACAACTTAGTGGTTGCCAAAAAGTGGTTCAAAATTATATTGTGATATTGACACATCTCACCTATGCATAAAATATTAGATTACCCTTAACAGAGTTACATATGATATAATAAAGTACATACTGTACTGTTAACATTTCAAAGTACCCTTTAAAAAGCTGAAATCAACACCAAATAACTTATTTGGTAGCAAATGAAGGAAGAAGAATTAATTCCGTAGAAAAACAGCAGGGGGTCTATCGTCTGGCGGTGGATTGGCTTCAAGCGGGAAGACAACCGTAATTTGTCAAGTGTGGGGCAAAAGCGTTGCTACAAAATGTAGCTCCACTCCACTGCTAATTTGTAGCGTCATTTGAAAAGTCACCCGCTAGATAATAAGTGCTTGAAACTCTGCATGTCAACATCTCCGTTCGGTGCCACACCAACAAAATGCAGAGGCAACCATTTCCACATCAACACCGTATGGAAAAAAAAGTGGCTTTTAAAACAAGAAAGAGGTTGAACACCTCAATAACAGTCCTTTGCAATCTCATTAACGCCATAGAAATGGCCAACTCTGTCATATTTTTGGACACGATAAAGGCTTGAATCATTTTAAAACACATTGACTTGCAATAAGCACAGATATAAAGTGTTTGTAATCAGTTGTGAACACATGAAGCCCCAGCAATGCAGCTCTAACAAGCGTGCATGTAAATGTTTTTTTCTGCAACTTTGAACATGATATTCACTTCTTCTCCGGCTGTGAATGTCGGCGTCCAAGTGTGCACTCATGTCGGGTGTTGCAGTGTTTGCCGAGTCCCTTCCACTCCTCAAAGAACATTCCCTCCTTTCATTCCTTCAGCAGGATGTTTTGGGAGTTCCTGTTTGCTGAACGACAAATGCCTTTGTCAATAAATCACACTCGCTGCTGCTTTTTCACACTTCCTTAATTCCAACACTTTTCAACCAACCATTTCAACTCATTCAGAACATTGACCTTTTTTTTTTTTTTTTTTGCACTTTCTAAAAAATTCCCTCTTTTCCCGAAATCCCTGAATTTCCATGAAATCCCCTTTGAAAATAATGGGACATTTTTCAAAGTTCCACAATTCAACTTCAAAATATTCAGCCTGTTCAAGAATTGTGTGCTTTCCTTTCAAAAACTGTGAGAAAAAAAACATTTTAAAAAATCCAGGATTTCCAACAATTTTTAGGGACATTTTTCCCCATTCCAATTAATTATCCAATTTTCACACTTCCACAATTCCAACATTTTTTTCAACCAACCACTTCAACTCATCCAGAAAATTCCAAAATGTTTTTTTGCACTTTCCAAAAATATTCCCTCTTTTCCCGAAATCCCCAAATTTCCATGAAATCCCCTTCGAAAATAATGGGACATTTTTCAAAGTTCCACAATTCAACTTCAAAATATTCAGCCTGTTCAAGAATTGTGTGCTACCCTTTCAAAAACTGTAAAAAAATAAAAAAAATTCCCGGATTTCCAAGAATTAACAGTTTTTAGGGACATTTTCACCATTCCAAATGAATTATCCATTTTTCACACTTCCACAATTCCAACATTTTCTGACCAACCATTTCAACTCATTCAGAACATTAACTTTTTTTTTGTTTTTTTGCACTTTTCAAAAAATTCTCTCTTTTCCCGAAATCCCCAAATTTCAATGAAATTCTCATTGAAAAGAATGGGACATTTGTCAAAGTTCCACAATTCAACTTCAAAGTATTCAGCCTGTTCAAGAATTGTGTGCTTTCCTTTCAAAAACTGTAAAAAAGATAAATAAAAAAATTCCCGGATTTCCAATAATTCTCAGTTTTCAGGGACATTTTTTTCCAATCCACATGAATTATCCGTTTTTCACACTTCCACAATTCCAACATTTTTCAACCAACCACTTCAACTCATCCAGAAAATTCCAAATGTTTTTTTGCACTTTCCAAAAAAATTCCCTCTTCTCCCGAAATCCCCAAATTTCCATGAAATCCCCTTTGAAAATTATGGGAAATGTTTTAAAGTTCAACAATTCAACTTCAAAATATTCAGCCTGTTCAAGAATTGTGTAAAGACTGTAAAAAAAAAAAAAAAATTCCCGGATTTCCAAGAATTTTCAGTTTTTAGGGACATTTTCACCATTCCAAATGAATTATCCAATTTTCACACTTCCACAATTCCAACATCTTTCAACCAACCACTTCAACTCATCCAGAAAATTCCAAATGTTTTTTTGCACTTTCCCAAAAAATTCCCTCTTTTCCCGAAATCCCCAAATTTCCATGAAATCCCCTTTTGAAAATTATGGGAATTTTTTTTAAAGTTCCACAATTTAACTTCAAAATATTCAGCCTGTTCAAGAATTGTGTGCTACCCTTTCAAAACTGTAAAAAAATAAAAAATTCCAGGATTTCCAAGAATTTTCAGTTTTTAGGGACATTTTCACCATTCCAAATGAATTATCCGTTTTTCACACTTCCACAATTCCAACATTTTTTGACCAACCGTTTCAACTCATTCAGAACATTCACTTCTTTTTTTTTTTTTTGCACTTTCCAAAAAATTCCCTCTTTTCCCGAAATCCCCAAATTTCCATGAAGTTCCCATTGAAAAGAATGGGACATTTTTCCAAGTTCCACAATTCAACTTCAAAATATTCAGCCTATTCAAGAATTGTGTGCTTCCCTTTAAAAAACTGTTAAAAAAAAAAAAAAATCCCGGATTTCCAAGAATTCTCAGTTTTCAGGGACATTTTTTTCCCATTCCACATGAATTATCCTTTTTTCATACTTCCACAATTCCAACATTTTTCAACCAACCACTTCAACTCATCCAGAAAATTCAAAATGTTTTTTTTGCCCTTTCCCCAAAAATTCCCTCTTTTCCCGAAATCCCCAAATTTCCATGAAATCCCCTTTGAAAATAATGGGACATTTTTCAAAGTTCCACAATTCAACTTCAAAATATTCAGCCTGTTCAAGAATTGTGTGCTTCCCTTTCAAAATCTGTGAAAAAAAAATAAAAAAAAATTCCTTGATTTCCAAGAATTTTCAGTTTTTTGGGACATTTTCACCAATCCAAATGAATTATCCATTTTTCACACTTCCACAATTCCAACATTGTTCAACCTATTCAAACCAATCCACCTACAACATATTCCGCTCATCATGGACATTGGAACAAAGTCTTTCCCAAGTTCCAAACCAAATTCCGGTTTTCCGGGACATTTTTCCCATTCAAAAACGAATTGGCCAATTTTTCACATTTTCAAATTTTTCACCGATTCAAACCATTTCACCTTTAACATATTCCACTCATTCTGCACTTTGAAACAAAGTCTTTCCCAAGTTCCAAACCAAATTCCGTTTTTCCGGGACATTTTTTCCATTCAAAAACGAATTGGCCAATTTTTCACATTTTCACATTTTTCACCGATTCAAACCATTCCACCTTTAACAAATTCCGCTCATCCTGCACATTGAAAGAAAGTCGTTCCCAAGTTCCGAACCAAATTCCAGTTTTCCGGGACATTTTTCCCATTCAAAAACGAATTGGCCAAATTTTCACATTTGCACATTTTTCACCGATTCAAACCAATCCACCTACAACATATTCCACTCATCCTGCACATTGAAACAAAGTCTTTCCTAAATTCCAAACCAAATTCCGGTTTTCCAGGACATTTTTTTCATTCAAAAACGAATTGGCCAATTTTTCACATTTTCACATTTTTCACCGATTCAAACCATTCCACCTTTAACATATCCCACTCATCCTGCACATTGAAACAAAGTCTTTCCCAAGTTCCAAACAAATTCCGGTTTTCCGGGACATTTTTCCTATTCAAAAACGAATTGGCCAATTTTTCACATTTTCACATTTTTCACCGATTCAAACCATTCCACCTTCAACATATTCCACTCATTCTGCACATTGAAACAAAGTCTTTCCCAAGTTCCAACCAAATTCCGGTTTTCCGGGACATTTTTTCCATTCAAAAACGAATTGGCCAATTTTTCACATTTTCACATTTTTCACCGATTCAAGCCATTCCACCTTTAACATATTCCATTCATCCTGCACATTGAAACAGTCATTTTTTTCAAGTTCCAGAAAAATTCCAGGAATTCCCTGAATTCCATTTTTTTCAAAACCCTTTTTTTTTTTTTACCCTTTTTCACATTTTTCAACCTGTGGATTTTTTTTTCTTTTTTTTCATCGTCCCGTCTCGGCATTCGGGTCATAACAACTAAACGTGCAATGAGTTGAAGTTTGGAGTGTTTTCCCTTATTTATGACAGCGCAAGTTAGCATTGTCAGGTGTGGAATATATTGCTTTATTACCTGAGTAGATTAGATTAGATTAGCAGTGTGTGTTTTAACCATAGGGCTCGTTGTTGGGCCGCGGGCACACCCTACAGCAGTGTTTTTCAACATTTTTTGAGGCAGGGCACTTTTTTTTTTTTCATAAATAAACCCTGAGGCACACCACCAGCAGAAAACGTTAAAAAAATGAAACTCCACCAGGTCGTCGTGCCTTATTTTGAGTTTGTCGGCGTTTTCCTGTGTGTCATGCTTTGCCCTTCCTATTTTGTTGGTGTTTTCATGTCTTCCTTAGAGCGCTTTTCCGCACACCTGTTTTGTGTTTGCAAGGAAGGCTATTTATGTTGTTGCTATCCTTCTTTGGGGTGGACATTGTTGGATGTAGTTTTTGCTGTCGTCCAGCATTCTGCTTGCTTTTTAGCCAGTTCAGTTTTACTTATTTATTTTTTTAGTCAGCCTGACCTGAAGGACTACTGAAAGCCACTACTAGCGACCACGCAGTCTGATAGTTTATATATCAATGATGAAATCTTAACATTGCAACACATGCCAATACGGCCTTTTTAGTTTACTAAATTGCGATTTTAAATTTTCGCGCGAAAGTATCAGCTAAAACGTCGCGGTATGATGACTTGTGCGCGTGACGTTACGCATAATTCCACAGTATTCTGGACATCTGTGTTGCTGAGTCTTTTGCAATTTGTTCAATGAAGAATGGAGACGTCAAAGAAGAAAGACGTAGGTGGGAAGCGGCGTATTGCGGCTGCCTTTAGCAACACAAACACAGCCGGTGTTTCCTTGTTTACATTCCCGAAAGATGAGGGTGAAGGTTTACTATGGAACAACGAACATGGTTCCCTACCACATGTCAACCGACAGGTTTCCGTGAGAAAATGGTGGTAATAAGTTGGCTATTACCGTAGACATGAGCGGAGAGCTTGCGTCCTTCCTCCTGCACCTGTCAAAGACACAGCTTCAGACTGGAGTCGCATCGGCCGCTCCCGACCGTCGGATGCTTCAACCGTGGAGGAGGGGAAAAAAAAAAATCTAAGCCCGGCCCCAACGGGTGGCTTCCCTCGGAGACACTGGTGGTCGCCGCGCCCCTCTGACTTTCAGGTTGTACAGATAAAACTAGTTACTAAAACTAGTAACACAATAAGCAGATAAGGGATTTTCTAGAATTATCCTAGTAAATGTGTCTAATAACATCTGAATCGCTCTGCCGTCTAGTTTTTTTTCCCCCCCTTAGTCTTTCACTCTCACTTTCCTCATCCACGAATCTTTCATCCTTGCTCAAATTAATAGGAAAAACGTCGCTTTCTCGGTCCGAATCGCTCTCGCTGCTGGTGGCCATGATTGTAAACAATGTTCAGATGTGAGGAGCTCCACAACCCATGACGTCACGCGCACCTCGTCTGCTACGTCTGGCTTTTTTATCTTATTTTTTGTAGTCCTTCACTCTCACTTTCCTCATCCACGAATCTTTCATCCTCGCTCAAATTAATGGGGAAATCATCGCTTTCTCGGTCCGAATCGCTCCCGCTGCTGGTGGCCATGATTGTAAACAATGTTCAGATGTGAGGAGCTCCACAACCCGTGACGTCACGCGCACATCGTCTGCTACTTCCGGCCTTTTTATCTTATTTTTTCTAGTCCTTCACTCTCACTTTCCTCATCCACAAATCTTCCATCCTCGCTCAAATTAATGGGGAAATCATCGCTTTCTCGGTCCGAATCGCTCTCGCTGCTGGTGGCCATGATTGTAAACAATGTTCAGATGTGAGGAGCTCCACAAGCCGCGACGTCACGAGCACATCATCTGCTACTTCCGGTACAGGTTTTTTATTAGCGACCAAACTTTATCGTGGACGTTCTCTACTAAATCCTTTCAGCAAAAATATGGCAATATGGCGAAATGATCAAGTATGACACATAGAATGGACCTGCTATCCCCGTTTAAATAAGAAAATCTCATTTCAGTAGGCCTTTAATCAGTAATATTGTTTGTGATGAACACATGCCTTTTATATCATTTGACAAAGTTTATCATGTTAAACTGTAAGTAGGTTAGATATTATTGAATGTGATTCAAATCAAGAGTAGGATTTCTAAATCAGTTTTAAAATTTGAGTGGGCCCCAGGGTTTCTTTGTGGTGGAAAAGTTGGAACCCGAGGTCCAAAAGTTTCAAAAGCCCGAGATTAGCAGGTTATAAATCACCTTCTCTGCACAGACGAGTGACCCAAACACAGCTGTTCCAGTTGTTGACGTTCTACTAAAACCAACAAGTAGTCACCAACATATTACAGAAAAAGTACTAAACTAACTACAGGGAATTCAAAGTGAGAGAATAGGAGGTTAGGGCATGTATCAAATTATGAATTCATGCAAGAAGTTTGGTTCCGTATCCTGATGGTGTTGTCTTACACGCCTTACAAAGGGCAAAGGTTTGATTCCCGGCCAGCGTTGTGTCAGGAAGTACATTCGGTGTAAACAAAAAAAAAATCCATAATTATTAATGCGATTTATTTGCAGTTGAGGTGGAGGAAGCTGCATGGTTGCATGTTGGCCTTGGAGTTTAGATCATTGGTGCCCAAAGGTGGGCCCGCAAGCCACAATGGGTCCGCCGAGTCATTTTAAATAGTGGCTTCCCAGAATTGTATGCACATTTATACTCTTCACAATCACTATGCAAGACAAGAGCACATTGGTTTTGATTAATTGATTGATTATATTACTCTCATGTGAATATTGCTGGAAAGTAGACTGTATTTGTATTATTCACATGTCAATAATGCTGTATAATCGACTGTATTTGTATTATTCACATGTTAATAATGCTGTATAATCGACTGTATTTGTTATTCACATGTAAATAATGCTATGATAGACTATTTGTATTATTCACGTTAAAAATGTTGTATAATAGACTATTTATATTATTCACATGTAAATAATGCTGTATAATAGACTATATTATTCACATGAAAAATGTTGTATAATAGACTGTATGTATATTATTCACACGTCAATAATGCTGTATAATCTACTGTATTTATATTATTCACATGTAAATAATGCTGTATAATAGACTATTTATATTATTCACATGAAAAATGTTGTATAATAGACTGTATTTATATTATTCACACGTCAATATTGCTGTATAATCGACTGTATTTATGTTATTCACATGTAAATAATGCTATAAAATAGACTATATTATTCACGTGAAAAAGGTTGTATGATAAACTGTATTTATATTATTCACATGTGAATAATGCTGTATAATCGACTGTATTTATGTTATTCACATATAAATAATGCTATATAATAGACTATTTATGTTATTCACATGTAAATAATGCTATATAAAAGACTATATTATTCACATGTGAATAATGCTGTATAAAAGACTATATTATTCACATGT
This sequence comes from Nerophis ophidion, assembly GCF_033978795.1. NCBI lineage: Eukaryota > Metazoa > Chordata > Actinopteri > Syngnathiformes > Syngnathidae > Nerophis > Nerophis ophidion. The sequence continues at coordinate 12,320,110 of NC_084638.1, forward strand.
GAATAATGCTGTATAATAGACTGTATTTATGTTATTCACATGTAAATAATGCTATATAATAGACTATATTAACATGTGAATAATGCTGTATAAAAGACTATTATTCACATGACAATAATGCTGTATACTAGACTGTATTTATGTTATTCACATGTAAATAATGCTATATAATAGAGTATTTATATTAACATGTGAATAATGCTGTATAATAGACTGTATTTATGTTATTCACATATAAATAATGCTATATAATAGACTATATTATTCACATGTGAATAATGCTGTATAATAGACTGTATTTATGTTATTCACATGTAAATAATGCTATATAATAGACTATATTAACATGTGAATAATGTTGTATAAAAGACTATTATTCACATGACAATAATGCTGTATACTAGACTGTATTTATGTTATTCACATGTAAATAATGCTATATAATAGACTATTTGTATTAGTCACATGTGAATAATGCTTTATAATAGACTGTATTTATGTTATTCACATATAAATAATGCTATATAATAGACTATTTATATTAACATGTGAATAATGCTGTATAATAGACTATATTATTCACATGACAATAATGCTGTATAATAGACTGTATTTATGTTATTCACATGTAAATAATGCTATATAATAGACTATTTATATTAACATGTGAATAATGCTGTGTAAAAGACTATATTATTCACATGACAATAATGCTGTATAATAGACTGTATTTATGTTATTCACATGTAAATAATGCTATATAATAGACTATTTATATTAACTTGTGAATAATGCTGTATAATAGACTATATTATTCACATGACAATAATGCTGTATAATAGACTGTATTTATGTTATTCACATGTAAATAATGCTATATAATAGACTATTTGTATTAACATGTGAATAATGCTGTGTAAAAGACTATATTATTCACATGACAATAATGCTGTATAATAGACTGTGTTTATGTTATTCACATATAAATAATGCTATATAATAGACTATTTATATTATTCACATGTGAATAATGCTGTATAATAGACTGTATTTATGTTATTCACATATAAATAATGCTATATAATAGACTATTTATACTATTCACATGTGAATAATGCTGTATAATCGACTGTATTTTTGTTATTCACATGTAAATAATGCTATATGATAGACTATATTATTCACATGAAAAATGTTGTATAATAGACTGTATTTATATTATTCACACGTCAATAATGCTGTATAATCTACTGTATTTATATTATTCACATGTAAATAATGCTGTATAATAGACTATTTATATTATTCACATGAAAAATGTTGTATAATAGACTGTATTTATATTATTCACACGTCAATATTGCTGTATAATCGACTGTATTTATGTTATTCACATGTAAATAATGCTATAAAATAGACTATTATTCACGTGAAAAAGGTTGTATAATAAACTGTATTTATATTATTCACATGTGAATAATGCTGTATAATCGACTGTATTTATGTTATTCACATATAAATAATGCTATGTAATAGACTATTTATGTTATTCACATGTAAATAATGCTATATAAAATACTATATTATTCACATGTGAATAATGCTGTATAAAAGACTATATTATTCACATGTGAATAATGCTGTATAATAGACTGTATTTATGTTATTCACATGTAAATAATGCTATATAATAGACTATATTAACATGTGAATAATGCTGTATAAAAGACTATTATTCACATGACAATAATGCTGTATACTAGACTGTATTTATGTTATTCACATGTAAATAATGCTATATAATAGAATATTTTTATTAACATGTGAATAATGCTGTATAATAGACTGTATTTATGTTATTCACATATAAATAATGCTATATAATAACTATATTATTCACATGTGAATAATGCTGTATAAAAGACTATTATTCACATGATAATAATGCTGTATACTAGACTGTATTTGTTATTCACATGTAAATAATGCTATATAATAGACTGTATTTATGTTATTCACATATAAATAATAATAAATCAATGATAAATGGGTTGTACTTGTATAGCGCTTTTCTACCTTCAAGGTACTCAAAGCGCTTTGACACTACTTCCACATTTACCCATTCACACACACATTCACACACTGATGGAGGGAGCTGCCATGCAAGGCGCCAACCAGCACCCATCAGGAGCAAGGGTGAAGTGTCTTGCTCAGGACACAACGGACGTGACGAGGTTGATTCTAGGTGGGATTTGAACCAGTGACCCTCGGGTTGCGCACGGCCACTCTACCACTGCGCCACGCCGTCCCTATATAATATATAATGCTATATAATAGACTATATTATTCACATGTGAATAATGCTGTATAATCGACTGTATTTATGTTATTCACATATAAATAATGCTATATAATAATAGACTATTTGTATTATTCACATGTGAATAATGCTGTATAAAAGACTATATTTTTCACATGTGAATAATGCTGTATAATAGACTGTATTTATATTATTCACATATAAATAATGCTGTATAATAGACTATTTATATTATTAACATTTGAAATATGTTGTATAAAAGCCGGGCGCGGCACCGCTGCTGCCCACTGCTCCCCTCACCTCCCAGGGGGTGATCAAGGGTGATGGGTCAAATGCAGGGAATAATTTCGCCACATCTAGTATGTGTGTGACAATAATTGGTACTTTAACTTAACTTTATTAATCACATGTAAATAATGCTATATAATAGACTGTATTTATATTATTCACATGTGAATAAAATAAATACAATGTTATGTTTGGAGGAGAAAAGGTGAGGCCTTTAATCCCATGAACAGTATTCCTACCGTCAAGCATGGTTGGTTGTAGTATTATACTCTGGGCTCTATCACAAAAAAATAAGAGTTCTAGAAATGATGGGAAACTCAAGACATGATGTTCTTTACAACTTTTGACCACAACTGTATGTGTCTGTCATGTTTAAGGTGGGCTGCAAGGCGGTGGTTGTCTTCTTCCAGTACGGCATCATGGCCAGTCACTTCTGGCTGCTGGTGGAAGGCCTGTACCTCCACGCTCTCTTGGCCGTCTCCTTCTTCTCCGAGAGGAAGTACTTCTGGTGGTACATCCTGATTGGCTGGGGTAAGGTGCACGCGGCCGCTTCACGGCGTACTCAGTCCCCTCAGGTCCCGTACATACTGTACCACCGACGGCCAAACACGGAGAATTCATTTAGTTGATTAAAAGGAGAGTGCGTTCCCGTCCGGCGTCCATATGGACGAGCTACCTGTAGGCCGATCCTCGCTGTCGATAACAAACCATTTAACTTCCACAACCATAGCAGACATAACAATCATGAATACTCATTAAATCTCAGCATACAGTTGGGATGCCAGGAATACATGTCGGCTTACTCATTGGCAGCTGATGCTCTCCACTTTGATTAGTTGTTCAGCTACAAACCCCGTTTCCATACGAGTTAAGAAATGGTGTTAAATGTAAATATAAACGGAATACAATGATTTGCGAATCATTTTCAACCCATATTCAGTTGAATATGCTACAAAGACAACATATTTGATGTTCAAACTGATAATCATTAACTTTAGAATTTGATGCCAGCAACACGTGACAAAGAAGTTGGGAAAAGTGGCAATAAATACTTATAAAGTTGAAGAATGCTCATCAAACACTTAGAGGGAACATCCCACAGGTGTGCAGGCTAATTGGGAACAGGTGGGTGCCATGATTCAATCAATCAATCAATGTTTACTTATATAGCCCTAAATCACTAGTGTCTCAAAGGGCTGCACAAACCACTACGACATCCTCGGTAGGCCCACATAAGGGCAAGGAAAACTCACACCCAGTGGGACATTGGTGACAATAATGACCCAGTGGGACGTCGGTGACAATGACTATGAGAACCTTGGAGAGGAGGAAAGCAATGGATGTCGAGCGGGTCTAACATGATACTGTGAAAGTTCAATCCATAATGGATCCAACACAGTCGCGAGAGTCCAGTCCAAAGCGGATCCAACACAGCAGCGAGAGTCCCGTTCATAGCGGAGCCAGCAGGAAACCATCCCAAGCGGAGGCAGATCAGCAGCGCAGAGATGTCCCCAGCCGATACACAGACAAGCAGTACATGGCCACCGGATCGGACCGGACCCCCTCCACAAGGGAGAGTGGGACATAGAAGAAAAAGAAAAGAAACGGCAGATCAACTGGTCTAAAAAGGGAGTCTATTTAAAGGCTAGAGTATACAAATGAGTTTTAAGGTGAGACTTAAATGCTTCTACTGAGGTGGCATCTCGAACTGTTACCGGGAGGGCATTCCAGAGTACTGGAGCCCGAACGGAAAACGCTCTATAGCCCGCAGACTTTTTTTGGGCTCTGGGAATCACTAATAAGCCGGAGTCCTTTGAACGCAGATTTCTTGCCGGGACATATGGTACAATACAATCGGCAAGATAGGATGGAGCTAGACCGTGTAGTATTTTATACGTAAGTAGTAAAACCTTAAAGTCACATCTTAAGTGCACAGGAAGCCAGTGCAGGTGAGCCAGTACAGGCGTAATGTGATCAAACTTTCTTGTTCTTGTTCTTGATTGGGTATAAAAACAGCTTCCATCCATCCATCCATCTTCTTCCGCTTATCCGAGGTCGGGTCGCGGGGGCAGCAGCCTAAGCAGGGAAACCCAGACTTCCCTCTCCCCAGCCACTTCGTCTAGCTCTTCCCGGGGGATCCCGAGGCGTTCTCAGGCCAGCCGGGAGACATAGTCGTCCCAACGTGTCCTGGGTCTTCCCCGTGGCCTCCTACCGGTTGGACATGCCCTAAATACTCGGGTGGCATCCTGACCAGATGCCCGAACCACCTCATCTGGCTCCTCTCCATGTGAAGGAGCAGCGGCTTTACTTTGAGTTCCTCCCAAATGGCAGAGCTTCTCACCCTACCTCTAAGGGGGAGGAAACTCATTTGGGCCGCTTGTACCCGTGATCTTATCCTTTCGGTCATGACCCAAACCTCGTGACCATAGGTGAGGATGGGAACGTAGATCGACCGGTAAATTGAGAGCTTTGCCTTCCGGCTCAGCTCCTTCTTCACCACAACGGATCGGTACAACGTCCGCATTACTGAAGACGCCGCACCGATCCGCCTGTCGATCTCACGATCCACTCTTCCCTCACTCGTGAACAAGACTCCTAGGTACTTGAACTCCTCCACTTGGGGCAGGGTCTCCTCCCCAACCGGGAGATGACACTCCACCCTTTTCCGGGCGAGAACCATGGACTCGGACTTGGAGGTGCTTCCATGAAATGCTAAGTAATTCACAAACAAGGACGGGGAGAGGGTCACCAATTTGTCAGCAAATTGTCGAACAGTTTTAGAACATTTCCTAATGAGCTATTGCAAGGAATTTAGGGGTTTTACCATCTACGGTCCGTAAAATCATCAAAAAGTTCAGAGAATCTGGAGAAGTCTCTGCACGTAAGCGATGATATTACGGACTTTTGATCCCCGCATCAAAAACCGACATCGGTGTGTAAAGGATATCACCACATGGGCTCAGGAACACTTCATAAAACCACTGTCAGTAACTACAGTTGGTCGCTACATCTGTAAGTGCAAGTCAAAACTCTATTAGCCAAACCCATTCATCAACAATATCCTGAAACGCCGCCAGCTTGGCTGGGCCCGAGCTCATCTAAAATGGACTGATGCAAAGTGGAAAAGTGTTCTGTGGTCTGACGAGTCCACATTTCAAATTATATTTGGAAACAGAGGAAAATAACCGTTCGGATTGTTCTAGGCGCAAAGTTGAAAAGCCAGCATCTGTGATGGTATGGGGGTGTATTAGTGCTCAAGGCATGGGTAACTTACACCTCTGTGAAGGCACCATTAAGGCTGAATGGTCCATACAGGTTTTGGAGCAACATATGTTGTCATCCAAGCAACGTTATCATGGACGCCCCTGCTTATTTCAACAAGACAAGTGTTACAACAGAGTGGCTTCGTAAAAAAAGAGTGCGGGTACTTTCCTGGAGTCCAGACCTGTCTCCCATGGAAAATTTGTGAAGCTTGAAATATGACAGCAGCGACCCCGGACTGTTGAAGGACTGAAGCTCTACATAAAACAAGAATGGGAAAGAATTCCACTTTCAAAGCTTCAACAATTAGTTTCCTCAGTTCCCAAACATTTATTGAGTGTTAAAAGAAAAGGTGATGTAACACAGTGGTGAACATACCCTTTCCCAACTACATGAAATTCTAAATTAATTATTATTTGCAAAAAAAAAATAAAGTTTATGAGTTTGAACATCAAATATGTTGTCTTTGTAGTGCATTCAATTGAATATGGGTTGAAAATGATTTGCTAATCATTGTATTCCGTTTATATTTACATCTAACACAATTTCCCAACTCATATGGAAACGGGGTTTGTACATGTACCGTATTTCCCGGACTATAAGGCGCACTTGGAATCCTTTTTTTTCCTCGAAACATCTTCTTCCGTTTATCCGAGGTTCGGTCGCGGGGGCAGCAGCCTAAGCAGGGAAGCCCAGACTTTCCTCTCCCCAGCCACTTAGTCCAGTTCCACTGATGTTTGGTCTGATTGATTGATTGATTGAAACTTTTATTAGTAGATTGCACAGTACACTGCAAAAAGTCAGTGTTAAAAAAAAATACAAAAATTAGAAGTATTTCACTTGAACTAAGCAAAATTATCTGCCAATAGAACAAGAAAATTTGGCTTGTCATGACTTGCCAAAAACAAGTAAAATTAAAGCGTTAGCTAGCCGGCAGCCATCTTAACAAATATTTCACACGAGGGCGATGCACAACTAATGTTAATATTATTCAAATATTGTGTCACTGGCGCGTATATGCCATTTATAAGATTACATACTGGGATCGCTAGGAAAAAAAAAAGTCTAGCTCTCTGTGTGAGCGCACGGCGGCCATCTTAGAAATGTTTTTCAGCGCACATTTCTTCGAAGGCTAATAAAAATCAAAACTGGAACATTCATTGTCTTTACTGTAGCATAAAAAGTGCAGATGGCCTTAAAACGCCACAACAGTCAGGCACCATATATAAGTACCCAAAATTAAGAATGTCGGACGGTTGTTTTTACGATATGCTGGCAAACGACAACTTTAAAACATACCGGCTTAGCTACGGCACCTGGCAGCCATCTTGGTATGGACGATCACAGCCCCTCCCTCACGAATATTGGTGCGTGCGCAACAGCAGCAGACGGTAGGGGGAAAAAAACGGAAAAAAACCCGTCCCCCTCACTGTGTCTGCGCACGGCGGCCATCTTTGAAATGGTTTTCAGCGCAGCGGTTCTTTGAAGGCTGATAAAATCAAAACCGTAGCATCAACTTTTAATAAGAAGGGTTCAATCTCTCTCCTGTGGCAGTTTGAAGCCAACACGACAAATGCGCTCAGAGGAGATAATGTTTGGAAAAAAGGTGACCGGTTTTTACAAAACTTTTGTTTTGAATGGGGAATTGCCAACTTCCTGTTGATTTTTGCTGAAGGATGTCAGCGTATGAAATCTAGGTCTAAGTGAGACCTACATGGAGGTTTTTGTTTTGTGTCGCTACGACATTCCTACTGGAAGTTACAGGCAGTTTCGTCAGGGGTTAGGTTTTTAGATTAGATCGCAATTTTCGCCAGTCCTGATATGTGTGTAAAATTTGGTGAGTTTTGAAGCATGTTAAGGGGGTCAAATTACAGCTCAAAGCTGCGGAATACGAATAAAGAAAGAAAGAATAAAACGCTAGAAATTCAGTATCTGTCCCTAATAATATGACTCCTTTCACGCGCCTTATAATCCTGTATCCCTAATATATGAAAAAATATAAAAAATTGACCATTCATCAGCAGTGCTGCCTATGGTTCGGAAAATACGATAGTACTCACAGTTTAAATGCGAAATCAGGTGTATCCTGTTTCAGCTGACCATCCTTTAAGAGGTTCCTCCAGTTTAATTGGAGTCCACCTGGGGTAGATTCAGTCGGTTGGACGTGATTTGGAAAGGCACACACCTGTCAACGACGTAAAAAGAAATAACCTGATCTAATTACGGTGAAATACCAGGAGCTGTGGTTGCCAGGAATTCACCGTAAGAACTGAATGGGGTATTGTGCGTAGAATTTTGAGGACAAAAGATGCGGCAAGTCTGCCAACAGAGACTGGAAATCGTGTTGTTTCATGCTTGCATGTTGGAAATAAACTCAAACATGTTAAGCTTATCCGAAAGTGCGGAGATTTCCAACTCCTTCGGGTACGCGGTGGTTATTATGATCTTCATGTTTGTCATTCACAGGCGCTCCGACCATCTTCATTTCAGCCTGGGCGATCACGAAGGCTTATGTAAATGATTTTGGGTGAGAATAATCTTCTTTGAATTGTGTCGCTTGTCACTGTTTGCTGGAACGCATCTTTTTACTGATGGTAATCCTTCCTAATGTTGGTGGTGGGATACATAATACGTATATACTCTATGTACGTATATACATACATACATACTGGATATGTCCGATATTATCATCCAATAGGTGCTTTAAAATGTAATATCGGAAATGATCGGAATCATTTTGAAGAAGTACAGAGCAGTTGCGTCTCCCAGTCAATCAATCAATGTTTATTTATATAGCCCCAAATCACAAATGTCTCAAAGGACTGCACAAACCATTACGACTACGACATCCTCGGAAGAACCCACAAAAGGGCAAGGAAAACTCACACCCAGTGGGCAGGGAGAATTCACATCCAGTGGGACGCCAGTGCCAATGCTGACTATGAGAAACCTTGGAGAGGACCTCAGATGTGGGCAACCCCCCCTTTCTAGGGGACCGAAAGCAATGGATGTCGAGCGGGTCTAACATGATACTGTGAAAGTTCAATCCAGCCGCGAGAGTTCAGTTAAAAGCGGATCCAAGACAGCAGCGAGAGTCCCGTCCACAGGAAACCATCCCAAGCGGAGGCGGAGCAGCAGCGTAGAGATGTCCCCAACCGATACACAGGCGAGCGGTCCATCCTGGGTCTCGACTCTGGACAGCCAGTACTTCATCCATGGTCATCGGACCGGACCCCCTCCACAAGGGAGGGGGGGACATAGGAGAAAAAAGAAAAGAAGCGGCAGATCAACTGGTCTAAAAAGGAGGTCTATTTAAAGGCTAGAGTATACAGATGAGTTTTAAGGCTTCTACTGAGGTAGCATCTCGAACTGTTACCGGGAGGGTATTCCAGAGTACTGGAGCCCGAACGGAAAACGCTCTATAGCCCGGAGACTTTTTTTGGGCTCTAGGAATCACTAATAAGCCGGAGTCTTTTGAAGGCAGATTTCTTGCCGGGACATATGGTACAATACAATCGGCAAGATAGGATGGATCTAGACCGTATAGTATTTTATACGTAAGTAGTAAAACCTTAAAGTCACATCTTAAGTGCACAGGAAGCCAGTGCAGGTGAGCCAGTACAGGCGTAATGTGATCGAACTTTCTTGTTCTTGTCAAAAGTCTAGCAGCCGCATTTTGTACCAACTGTAATCTTTTACAGTTGGTACAATCTTTTCAGTCATACTTGCCAACCCTCCCGATTTTCCCAGTAAACTCCCGAATTTCAGTGCTCCTCCCGGGGCGACCATTCTCCTGAAACATTGGGGGCGTGCCGGCCCATTCACGTAATATCTACGCCTTTTCGCACACAAACACACAACTTGGTCAACAGCCATACAGGTCACACAGAGGGTAGCCGTATAAACAACTTTAACACTGTTAAAAATATGCGCCACACTGTGAACCCACACCAAACAAGAACGACAAATACATTTCGGGAGAACATCCGCACCGTAACGCAACATAAACACAACAGAACAAATACCCAGAATCCCATGCAGCCCTAACTCTTCTGGGCTGCAATATACACCCCGAGCGGCATAGCTCGGTTGGTAGAGTGGCCGTGCCAGCAACTTGAGGGTTGCAGGTTCGATTCCCGCTTCCGCCATCCTACTCACTGCCGTTGTGTCCTTGGGCAGGACACTTTACCCACCTACTCCCAGTGCCACCCACACTGGTTTAAATGTAACTTAGATATTGGGTTTCACTATGTAAAGCGCTTTGAGTCACTAGAGAAACGCGCTATATAAAAATATAATTCAATTCACCCCGAACGCCGCCCCCTATTAAAGCCCGGAAGAGTTAGGGCTGCATTGGATTCTGGGTATTTGTTCTGTTGTGGTTATGTTGTGTTACGGTGTGGATGTTCTCCCGAATTGTATTTGTCAATCTTGAGACAAACGGCAAAAAGACAAGATTACCTCCTCTTGTAGCTCAGCTGTTCTTTCCTGTAGCTCGGTGCTTAACGTCTCATTTTCTTCGCACAGTTGTTTACTTTAAATGGGAACATTATCAGCAGACCTATGAAAGCGTCAATATATACCTTGATGGTGCAGAAAAAAGACCATATATTTTTTAACCGATTTCCGAACTCTAAATGGGTAAATTTTGGCGAATTAAACTCCTTTCTGTTTATCGCTCATGTGGTGATGACGTCAGAACATGACGTCTCCGAGGTAATACAGCCGCCATTTTCATTTTCAACACATTACAAACACTGGGTCTCAGCTCTGTTATTTTCCGTTTTTTCGACAATTTTTTGGAACCTTGGAGACATCATGCCTCGACGGTGTGTTGTCAGAGGGTGTAACAACACTAACAGGGAGGGATTCAAGTTGCACCACTGGCCTGAAGATGCGAAAGTGTCCGTTGCCAGACCCCCATTGAATGTACCAAAGTGTCTCCACATTTTACATGGCACAGAGATGTATGGATAACCTGCAGATGCATTTGCAACGATAAAGTCAACGAAATCACAAAGGTGAGTTTTGTTGATGTTGACTTGTGTGCTAATCAGACATATTTGGTCGCGGCGTGACTGCCAGCTAATCGATGCTAACATTCTACGCTAATCAATGCTAACATCAATCAATCAATGTTTATTTATATAGCCCCAAATCACAAATGTCTCAAAGTACTGCACAAATCATTACATCTACAACATCCTCGGAAGAACCCACTATTTACTTGCGGTGCTAAGGCAGACATGGCACAGAGATGTATGGATAACTTGCAGATGCATTTGCAACGATAGTCAACTAAATCACAAAGGTGAGTTTTGTTGATGTTGACTGCCAGCTAATCGATGCTACGCTAATCGATGCTAACATGCTATTTACTTGCGGTGCTGAAGCAGACATGGCACAGAGATGTATGGGTAACCTGCAGATGCATTTGCAACTATGTTACGTTTCCTTCCACCCACATTTAATGCGAAACAAACACTTACCAATCGACGGATTTAAGTTGCTCCAGTGTCAAGAGATGCGAAAGTCCTGATCGTTTGCTCCGCACATTGTACCGGCGATGCTAACGCAGCTATTCGGCCATGCTATGGCTATGAATAGCGTCAATAGCTTCAGTTTCTTCTTCAATACTTTCATACTCCAACCATCTGTTTCAATACATGCGTAATCTGTTGAATCGCTTAAATCGCTGAAATCCGAGTCTGAATCCGAGCTAATGTCGCTATATCTTGCTGTGCTATTTTCCATTGGCAGCACTGTATGACGTCACAGGGAAACGGAGAGTCGCATCGCAAATAGCGGAAAATTAAGCACTTTAAGCTTTTTTTTAGGGCTTTTCGGGGACCGGTAAAATTTTGAGAAAAAACTTCAACATTTTCAACAAGCCACTGGGAACTGATTTTTATTGTTTTCAACCCTTTTTGAAATTGTGACAATGTTCCCCTTTAACCCTGGCTAAAAAGTTTCGACGTCCAAAGTTTGGTTTTGGCCGGATGGCCATCGGAGCCATACCCCTTTGAGTCCTAAAACTTGGTGTATGAAGCATGTTGACTGTTATCATACTATCTTTAGCACACATGCTAAGTGTTAGCATTTTTATGTTACCGTGCTACCGTTTTAAGCTAGCTCTGTGGCTCTTTTTTTTTTTTTTTTTTTTTCTCCCATCCCCCCTCCCCCTTGTTTACCTTTATCTCATCTTTTTTGTAAGGGGCGCTGGAAGCCGGCAGACCCGTCAGCGATCCTGTTCTGTCTCCCTGTAATGTTTGTCTAAACTTGAATGGGATTGTGCTGAAAATTTTAATTTTCCTGAAGGAACTCTCCTAACGGAATAAATAAAGTACTATCTAATCTATCTCTAATCTAATCTTTTTGTACAGTTACACCAAAAACTCACGGATTCAGACACTCGGCACCATCTAATAAGTACGGCGGCACAGATAGCAGGCCCATCAAAATTTCTGCGGGAATTTTCAAGTTATTATTACTAATATTGGCATGATAAGCAATACTTTAGTGACTGAATATGTTTCTTCTGGCAGGTGCTGGGATATCATTGATGACAAGCTCTGGTGGATCATCAAAACGCCCATTTTAGTAACCATACTCGTGAGTGACTCACCGCGGCGCTCCGAACAATGCAATTATTTGTACGGTTCATATTCCATTTTACTGCTCTCTCTGCAGGTCAACTTTATTCTCTTCATGTGCATCATCAGGATTTTACGGCAGAAGATGAATTGCCCCGACATTGGGAGGAAGGAATCAAATCAGTACTCGTAAGTTTTTTTTTTTTTTAGTGCAAGTCAGGCGTCAACTTGGGCAGAGTTTATTATTACAATTATGATCGTACTCCATGATAATATGTTAACATCATATCGTTTTATGTTGTTTATTTGTTCCACCTCAATTCAGCTCCTATATCATTTTGCAATAGGATTTTTGTACGGAGGTCTAGTCCTCATCGTACCTTTTCATCACATTACACTTACACACACATTCGTGTATTTTCCTACCTTCTTGAGACCTCCTAAAAGTGCCTACCTCTTGAGGACCAAAACCCCGTTTCCATATGAGTTGGGAAATTGTGTTAGATGTAAATATAAACGGAATGCAATGATTTGCAAATCATTCTCAACCCATATTCAGTTGAATATGCAACAAAGACAACATATTTGATGTTCAAACTCATAAACTTTAATTTTTTTTTGCAAATAATAATTAACTTAGAATTTCATGGCTGCAACACGTGCCAAAGTAGTTGGGAAAGGGCATGTTCACCACTGTGTTACATCACCTTTTCTTTTAACACTGAATAAACGTTTGGGAACTGAGGAAACTAATTGTTGAAGCTTTGAAAGTGGAATTCTTTCCCATTCTTGTTTTATGTAGAGCTTCAGTCGTTCAACAGTCCGGGGTCTCCGCTGTCGTATTTTACACTTCATAATGCGCCACACATTTTGGATAGGAAAGTACCCGCACTCTTGTTTTACGAAGCCACGCTGTTGTAAACACGTGCTGAATGTGGCTTGGCATTTTCTTGCTGAAATAAGCAGGGGCGTCCATGAAAAAGATGGCAGCATTTGTTGTTCCAAAACCTGTATGTACTTTTCAGCACTAATGGTGCCTTCACAGATGTGTACGTTACCCATGCCTTGGGCACTAATGCACCCCCATACCATCACAGATGCTGGCTTTTGAACTTTTGCGTCGATAACAGTCTCGATGGTTCGCTTCCCCTTTGGTCCGGATGACACGATGTCGAATATTTCCCAAAACAATTTGAAATGTGGACTCGTCAGACCACAGAACACTTTTCCACTTTGCATCAGTCCATCTTAGATGATCTCGGGCCCAGAGAAGCCGGGGGCGTTTCTGGATGTTGTTGATAAATGGCTTTCGCTTTGCGTAGTAGAGCTTTAACTTGCACTTACAGATGTAGCGACGAACTGTATTTAGTGATAGTGGTTTTCTGAAGTGTTCCTGAGCCCATGTGGTGATATCCTTTAGAGATTGATGTCGGTTTTTGA